>NC_088979.1:128872066-128892066 GCF_963932015.1 Anas acuta
TTTGTTTTACCCCTGTGAAATGCTGTCCCGCTCTTTTAAAAATATTTTATGTCCCCAAAACTTCACCATAACCTAATAATTTATTTTGCATTCTCCCACTTTGAGGCCAGTATTCTCAGAAATTTGAAGTGGTCTCCTGCATCACGTCTGATTTATCTTCTACCCCAAGTCAAGGTGACCCCACCTCCTTACCCCCACAAATTCATCAGCTTACACGTGCAGTGCTTCCATGTAGTGTAGAGGGGAATTCCTCCCTGAATCTCACTGCATTCAGGTTATGGCCCTATCATTATTTCAGCATGTGTAGCTACACAATTTATTACTGGTCACAAAATTATTCCTCTCATTTTCAAATCCAGCCATGCTATTTGACTCTATGACCTCCCGTGGCAGCGGATTCCAGAGACAATTCTTCGCCTTTGCCAAGGCTGTAACAGAATGTTTAATGTTGAAGGATGAAAACACATTATCCCATCTTTGATGTTTAAAGAGAGAGGAGAGACCTCAAGACCTTTCTGCATATTATACAGTGTAACACATTTGTATGCTCTCTGCGGAGCTGGCATGTCATATTCAAGGTCAGTTCTGCTCCACACTCTGGTCCAGCAACCTCCCTCCTAAGTTTTCAGCTTTCTGTTATACACCAAGCTGCTGAATTGTAAAATAAAGGCTAAAACCAATGAACACTCAAGTGACAAATAGAAGAAATCCTATGTTTCATACTGCTGTTGCGCTTCTTCAAAAATGTGTACCCTGTAGCACCCTTCATTCAAAGACCTCAAAGAATTGCTGCAAAGGTGAGCAACTGCCCTGGAACCAAGAGTCTCTGAAACACATGCACATTCCCAGAAGACGGGGTAAGAAGTTATTTTCCTGATATTAGTGCAGACACAATGATGCAAATTAATTATATTTGTCAGGAGAATCAGGTTTACAGACACTGAGGTGCAGATAAAAATTGACTTGGCCAACAGTCACAGAGCTAGTTAGCAGCACAGTGAAGAAAACAGTAGATGTCTCCTGACTTTCAGTCCTTTCTTACTAGTTGCTGGGCAGTACTGCTGCTGTTCCCATAATAATTGTACTACATGCTTAACAAATTGTGTGAATGCTAGTGAAAGGCAAGTTAGACTAAGGATGCCCTTCAAGCCCCAAACAGTCCTTCTCCTTCTGTAAGGCTTTATCAATCTCAACAAGCTAAGTCTGTATCATCAGCCACTTGTAAGAGGCAGAAAAAAGTAAGACTCCAGGTCTCTTCATGGGACTGTTTGGGCTTGTCAAGGGACAGCCAATGTGGCAAAAGGTTTCATAATTATTACTTCATATTGTGAATTCTAACCAGGTTTCATCAAAAAAGAGCTTTTTTTTTTTTTTTTTTTTTTTTTTTTGAGAAAACTATGTTCATTCTAAAGATGCTAAGAAAAGGAGCACTGTCATTCTGCTTCATCCTGACTGACATGCTGTAGACATTATTTCCTACAATAAATAAATAAATAAATAAATAAATAAATAAATGTAGTTCTCCATCAAATGACAACAACTGTGTCTGTCATTTCCCTTGTTCATGAGTGACATTTCATGATTCATGTTTCAAAATTCTCTCAACTCCAAAAATCAGAGTGTACTGAAACCAACTTTGCATCTGGTCCTCAAGCCTCAGCAGCAATGGAGATCTCTGTCGTCATCAGGGCAGACTGCTCCCCACCTCAGTCCTCTGCTGCTTTTTCTTTCTTCTCAGGCAGCTAAAAGAACAAAACCAGCCACCAGACTTCTGCTCAGGGAAAGCCTGTGTTAGGAGGCTGAATGACTTCTCGGGCACAGCCTTGAGAGGCCACAGGTTCTGTTTCCACCTCTGCTGTTCCACTTTCCCCTTTGGTGCAATACTAACAACAGCCTTGCAAAGTGGTTTAAGACTGGTGTTGAATATCCAACCATTATCTCATGGAATATGGTAATTCAGATCTGCCATTCCTGCTGACTTCATGTTTGGCTGGAAAAGTACATGCCAGGTTTAGCTTGCCTACAAATCTTGTTGCTGGAATTTGTTTCTTTCAGAGGGGTGAATAGAGACAATGGGAACTCACTACCAACCTTAATGATAAAACACACACTGCCACATTATAGTATTACATTACATATACATCCACACACTAATATACACTTATACAAACTCTGTCACACCAGTTCTTTAGCATTCCTTGTTGTATGTAAATGTAAGTCATTATAATCCCCATACAAAATTAATTACAATCAGACATTCCCACATTCCTATTTTCAGAGGGTTACCAGATATTCTTTTAATTTGGCTTTACCATCATTTCAAAATAAAAGCTCTTTCCCTAACATTTATGAGGCCTCTAAGCTTAATTGAATTCATCTTTATCAAGTCTTGAAACTGGCTTATATATTTAAATGAGCTAAAATAAAAAGGGTTGCAGCAACTGAAGTCTCTTCAATAAACTGAAGAAAATTTTCCAAAAGACTATGGAAGCAATAGTGACCAAAGCTGTGAAGAAGAAGGATTTTAAAACGAATAAGTTGCCAAGTGGATCCTTTTCTTAATTAGTCTTCCTTTCAAAGAATTAGTGAGTAAAAGACTGAAAGAAGATGAAGTGAAATTTGAATGTTACCCATAGTCTATAAATAAGACTTGAATTAGTCTCTCATTTGGCCCATGATGATTCTATTATTTCTCCTTCCATACTGTAATTTTTTTGTCTTTCTTCCTTACATTTCTTCACCATCAGGAAATATGACATTGATTAGTGGAGGAGACTTTGAACATTTATCAACCTATAAAAGCACCCGAGGTACATTGCTATTCTTCTCCACTTAGGGTCTTTGGTGTTCAGTTTTGTTTTCTTTTCACTGATAAATGTTTATCTCTGGGCTAGACTTGGTAATGGTAGTGAGAGGCGCTGTTTTCAGCTCTCAACTCTGCTGCAAAAGTCCTCAGCAGCCTTAGGAGGTCGCAGCAAGGGACAACAGTGGAAGTGGCTTTTCTCCTTAGGTCTGGACCCTTTTTCTGTAACTGAATTCCCAGCCAGCAGTGTGATGGAGAGGCAGAAATACTGGGAATGCTTCCCACTCTGCCTTCCCTGTTTACTTTATAAACTCATGAGCTTATAAATTCTGTTTCTACAGTGTGTTTTTTTCCTGTCTCTGCAGGCAATATTGCTCTTTTATCTACTGTTATGAGTAGTATTGAAGCAGTGATCACTAGTGAGCTTCCTCTCCACACATGGCACTTCACAGCCTGGTGCATGGGTCCAAACGGACAGTGCACCTCTGGCCCACACCACGTGCAGGTGGTGTCTTAGGCCATGACAAGAAGCAACAATTTAGAATAAATGTAAAACTTCTGACCCTCAGAGCACTCATTGTTTCAGACTTTTCTTTCAAGTGAGACCTGAACTGGAGCTGAGCTGGAACAAGAGGGTCCAGATTCACAGGTCTTTATTAATCCATTCCTTGGAGGCCAGGCACTAACATCTACTTTATCAAAGAATTTTGTACTGCTGTTGTCTGCCACACAGCATGGTTGATAACTCTGCCTGTGAAATTTATTTGATGCCATAGAAACAGGTGATGTAAACAAATAGCTTTGATTTAAATTTGTGACAAACTCACAGAAGAGCTATGATTCTCTAATGGTTGGAACGAAGAGATGCAAACTATGGCAGATCAAGGCAGATTCTTATTTTGACAGAAGCAATGACTCACTGTGTGACCATGGACAAGTCGTTCAATTTTCTTGTACTTTAGTCAACAAAACTATAAAATTATTACAAGACAAAAAACAAAAAGTCCCCAGATTTTACTGAAAAACAAATCCTTCCTCTGAGCTCAGTTGGTGAATAAATGACAAAAACAACAAGACGAAACATGGGTGTAACCCACAGCTTTGCCAAATATACCACAAAAATATGGAGAGGGTACAGAGGAAGAGAAGACAGAGGGAAAAAAAGATCAGCAAGAACACTAAAATGCCTCAAAGTACATGAAATCAGATAAACAGCAACAACTTCAACAAAAGAGAGTATAGATGCCCACAGGGTGGTGAGTAGGAGGGTGTATTCCGAAGAAAAATAGCAGTCAAATGATCTAATGCTCTTTTCATCACAAGCAGCCTTTAAGACTAGATAGTTATTGTCTCACCCTTTCACAGGGTACACTATGACAAGTATTTGAATGTGTCTGGAAACAACACCAATCAGACTTCAGCACAGTTAATGAAGGCTGGTTTGTCCAATACTGTTGTAGGGAGAAGCATGGATGCCTAAAGGCACTGATGCCTACCAGTGATGCTCTCCTATTTTAATTTGCACAGTGACACCTGCGGGGCCACATGCAGAAGCCAGAAGGGTTTAGGCACCACACATGCTGCGGGAGTCTGAAGGACCTGCACCACGTGGCAGGGCAAACAGGCTACCTTTCGTGCTCTTTGGAGTCCCCCATGCATTCAAGAGGTATAGCACCCTGCACAGCATGCTGCAACAGGCACACCCTTTGGAAACCCTACAACATGCTGGCATCTGGCTTTCTTGGCCATATTTGTAGCTGGGGAATCAGGCCCTTTTGGCCCTTGCTGCTGCACAGTATCCTCAGATCTTTTCTGGGATGAGACAATATGAAAAAAGAGTGACACCTCCTGAAACATCAGCATCTGTGTTGCCTGGCTGAGGTTTTTACAGAGCGAGGTTGCAGCAGAAGGTGCTGTTGCTTTATACTGCTCTTCAGAAAGAAAGCAGGATGATGCTTTAGTGCTGGCTACAGTATCCAAGTGGCTGTAACAGAGAAAGAACATGAAACACAAAGGAAAACAATGAACAGCGGAAAAGTCAAAGTTAGGCCTGCAGCAGAAGAGAGGCTACAAAGGTATCTTCAAAGGCTTTTCTGGGGAAAAAAGAAAAAAATAGTATCAGACAACATACATATTAATGAACCAGAAACAATATCGAAAAACAACCTATTATCCTTTCTCAGATCAAAAGAACATGAAGATTAACACCTCAGACATCAGACCTCTGTGATAGGGAGAGAGTGGGCTTAGCAACAAGTCTGCTTCCTCTGTTCTTGTGACCCAGATCAGGCAAAGAGGGTTCCCTGTGAGGAGCTATAAACCGGGCCTTCAAGCCCAGCAGCAGCACAGTGGGTGATTAAAAAAAAAAAAAAAAAAAAAAAAAAAAAAAAAAGCATTAAAACTGAGCAAAGACTCAGTAAAATCTGGAAAAAAAATCTGGACAGACATGGAAAGAAAGTAGAGAAGAAAATTATCTGGGTTACTATGCAAAGACAAGATTTACTGCTTTGCCTTGTTTGAGGGGAGTGCTGGAGCACTCAGGGAAAGATGTGGCATTACTTGCACACCCCTCTCTGAACTGCCCAAAGGCTTCCCAGTGGCCATCCAATCTCCTCTCCCCTCTTCCAGGAGAAAGGGAGTCCTAAGGGAGTCCTACAGTGTTCTTCCCTGAAAAAACAGGGACATTCTCTGCTGGGGATTGAATACATTTGCAATGGGAATGGCTCAATGATCTGACAATTCTTTTCTATATTTAATCTCTTTGATAAGCAAAACAGTAATCTGACCAAGAAGGAATTTTCTCTTATTAGTTTTCCTCAGCACAAACTGTTGTTCAGGGATGCCTACCTGGTGCACAAAACCACTTCAGCATCATGAGGGCATTTATGATAATGCAATGAAAGCCACCCCAGAGATGGCTAGTGTAAAGGAAAGGTACCTCTAACAACGACAATGGGGAGATACACGTTCATCCTCTGTCAGAGAATTCATAACAAAAATTCATTTTTCAACACACCTATCTGCTATTAGCAGCTCACACTTATCAAGGGAGTTGAATTTCAGATCACATTCTTTCTGATTTTTGCACTCATATTTATACATGCACTGACAATGAAAAAGGATCAAAATACAAAATCAGAATCCAGCACATTTTTCATAGTTAATTTGATGATCATAAATTATGTGATTCAAAAAATATATTAATAATAATTAAAAAATAAATAAAAAAGTAAACAATTTGGTTTTGCCACAGATGTGACTGAACCAGATTTCAGCCCTTCTGAGATCAGCAGAAGTTTTGGATTTTCCCTTGATTTCACAAGAAAGATTCATTAGATAAGAGTTAGCTATGTGTTTTTTACTACAGCCTTTTTCCTGAATCTAGCCATTTCAAAAATGATCCAGACTTTTCTCAGCTGTGACAGGACAAGAGCCACAGGACACAAGGTGGAATATGAGAAATTCCTGTAGAATTTAAGGACAAAGTTTTTCAAAATGGAAGTGGATAGCCACTGGCAAAATTGGCCAGAGACACTGTAGGATCTCCAGCCTCTGAGAAATTCAAAGTTTGGCTGGGCACACCCCTAAGCAACCTGCTCTAAATGGCAGTGCTTTGAGCAGGATATTGGACTAGATGGACTCTGGAGGTCCCTTTCAGCCTATTCTGTGAATCTACATATGGGAAGCACATTAATTTACTACATAAGTGCAGTACGTAGATTGGATCTTTGACCCTGCTAATCTTTAGACGCTAAAGAAAACAGTGTTAAACATTAAGAATAAAGCCAAACTCACAGTTCATGAATATTGAAATTAGAACCATTTACAGGAAGATATAGATTTTGGTGCAAAAAGCTGTTTTGCATAGTAAAAAATGCTGTTGCTAACAAGCTCATGATTTAAGCAGTCTTTCATTTTTTACTGAAAGTTTGCATGGGTGGCTTGAAACCCACTCCGATCTTGTCTTTCTACAGCAACAATAAGATCACAGAAAACTTTGTTTTAAAATCAAGAAAGTAGACCAAGTTTTGAGTTGACTTATACCTTCTGCAACTTCAGTAACAATTAAATTTCACAAATAGCAAGGTAGGGCAGGACCTGCTCTGGAGTTCTTCATAGCTGTAAAGCTTTGTGCTCTTCACACTGAGTGGGAATTTCTGCAAGAACAGGATGATAACTGATATTTCTAATGCCAGATTTGAAATATCAAGAATATTTCTCATGGGGTATTTTTGTATTCCTATTTCCAGTTTCCAACTCTTCAACTTTTCTTACCTTCTCTTTCCATATATTCTGTCTCTGCCTCTCTCCTAAGAAAAAGAAGGTAAGTAGGAAATATGTAAAAACTTACATTTCTGTGTGGGTGGGAGGAATTAACAAACCAGTTTTCAAATTTCCATTCCTGCTGCAAAGAGGACTGTTCTGGTTTTATACACATAATCTGCAGATCCTGATTTCCTGTCTTTCTTGTAGCAGTAAGTAGGTTTCAGATGCCTATGGAAAGCCACTTAAACTGCTGAAGTTTTTATGGGTTAACCCATCATAAATTACCATTTATTCAATTACAAATAATACCAAGCAAAAATATTTAGCAACTGTGTAACTGTATGATAGAAAATAATGAATATAAAGTTTAAGCAGATGAGTCAAAACACATCATTGTTTCCTAAAGTCTGAGACATATCTCCTTGTGGGGTATGAAGAGCTAAGAATGGGTCACAAAAGATGAATACATTTAAATGGGCATGTATTTACAACATATGGTAGTTTAGCAGGAGAAGCAAAACTGTGTTACTTTAAGTACAGCAGAACTTAGTTTTCAAAAATTTGGGAAACAATCTAGATGCAGCATGTCCCTACCAGCCCATGACGCAGGGAAGCTGTTTTTATAAGAGTTTCAGGCAATTTTTGCATGTGATGGGGGCTTCCATGATCATTGAATAATATGACAAAAATATGACCACACTCAGCTTACCCAATATGCAGTTAAGTTCTCAGCTACTTGTGAACTGCTATGAAAAAGAAAGAGGTTTAAAAGATATGTGGTAGGGATGAAGTCTTAACATACTAAATTGAATGGAAATTCTTCCTGAACTTCAGCACATCCATCACTCAAGTGGTACAGCTCACCAAAAAAGTCTACCTTCCATCTCTTTGGCTATGGTTTCACAATGGGCTCAGAGGTTAAATGAGTTGGCCATTAGTGCCCATGCATGAAACTCAACAGCTCTGAAATACTTCCATAAAGGCTGCATTCAAACAGGAGCTTAGACCCACTAGGAATAACTGTGTTTATCCCATTTTTCTGGAAAACAGTATTACTTTTCAATGCAAGTTATATTTCTGTATAAAATATGTTGCATCCCCCTGACATCAGTCAGGAGTCAAAGTTTTTAGCTGTCTCCTTAAGATGGATTTTTAAGAGCACCTGTCCACAAATCAAAGGTTCCATCTAGACAGTAATCAAAGCTTCTACCTAGACAGAAAAAAAAAAGAAAAAAAAAATGTGGTCAGGCTTTCAACTGAGCCAAGAACACAGGGCAAAATTTTCTCAATAAGCTTTCAAATAAGCTGCAACTCTAACAAGAAAATTGTTGGGGAAAGAGTTCTTCTGAAAATGTGGCCCCATTTGTGGGTATCAATGCTAGAAAATCTGGCTCTGTAGTGACATAGTAAGAACATTGTCTCTTTTGTCTCCAATCCCTCAGCCTTCTGCATTGACTACCAAAGAGATTATTGTCTTGAACTTTAAGGAATTAAAGTGAAAATATGCTTGCATACATACCAAAGCTTTCTCAGATATGTCTAGGCAGTTACACACAACAAACACTTCTTTCCTCCTACTATCACAAGAAGAGATGTCTCTATTCTTTGTTTTACTCCTGAGTTTAATTTTCAAACCTCCTAAACTGTTTGTGGTCTAGGAAATATCAAAGACAAATTGTGTCCCCAGTTATAGGGGACACATTTGTTTTGAAAGAGATGCCCTTCAATTCATAGCTGAATTTGGTCAAACAACAGTTCCAAAATGTGTTCCATTGGCTGTCTGTGGGGATCTATCACATGGTCCACGTTTTGTTGTTTTCTTTCCAGCTATGAAATACTCTACTAAAATTTAACTTCCAATTAGTAGAGAAATACATCACTTACGTCAGGTATTGGACTAAGATTGAGAAGGCTTGAGTTTTGTTCTTTGCCTCTGCTTTGTTTAGCTTATTTTTCTCTGCTTACCTTCTACAACTATTTAGTAAATATTTTGCTAGTTGAAAAAAAAAAAAAAAAAAGAAAAAAGAAACTTCTGGCAGTACGGATTTATCAAGGGTAACTAATGCCTGAGCAACCCCGTTGTTTTCTATGACAAAATTATTGGATCTGTGGAAAAAGAGAGAGGAGTAGATGTCATTTACCATGATTTAAGCAAGGCTTTACGAACTATCTCCTACAGTATGCTTGTACCAAGTTAAAGTGTCACAGACGGAATGGGTGGGCAACTACACGAGTAAAAAGAAATTGGATGTTCAGGCTCAGAAGGTCATGATTAATGGATCATACCTTACCTGGGTGCCTGTGGTAAATGCAGTACAGGGGTCTACAGTGGGACCTGGCTTGTTTAACATCATTATGATTGACCTGGAGGAGGTGATGGGCTGCCCTCTCACCATGTTTGCAGATAGCACTGGTTTGAGGGGACCACACTTAAGGGCAGAGCTGCCATCCAGAGGGACTCAGACAGGCTGGAGTAAGAGGCCAACAGGAACTCCATGAAATTCAGCAGGGGTGACTGAAGTGAACAGCCCCTTAACACTGACCCCAGCCCTGGGAAGGAAGAGCCCTGCCAGCATACAGGCTGGGGCCAGCCTGCCTGGGAAGCAGCTCTGAGGAAAGGCCCCAGGGTCCCACTGGGTAGTGAGCAGAGCATGAGCAGCAGAGGCACCCATAAACTTCTCGGGCTTTATCAGAGAGGGCAAGGCCTGTAACTTGCAGGAAGGGATCATCTCCTTTTTCTTAACACTCATTAGACTGTGTCTAGAATATTACACTGTTTTAGGACCCCCAGTACAATAAATTGCTGATAGACAGGCACAGGTTCAGCAGAGGGCCACCCAGACGGCTGGGGCCTGGCACACCTGGCCTGTGAGGAGATGCTGAGGGAGCCAGGCTGGTTCAGCCTGGGGAGGGATGGTTTCTGGGGTCCTAAGAGCTGCCTGCTTGTCCCTGCTTGAAGGTGATTGAGAAAATAGTGCCAGGCTCTTCAGCAATGGGAGAGTGAGAGACAGGAAAGGTAAGTGGAAGCAATAGAGGTTCACGCTGCATATAAGGAAAACTCTCTTGCCCATGAGGCCGGGCCCACTCTCCCAGTCAGGCTGTGGGGCAGGCTGCCTGAGAGACTGGGCAGTCTCCACGCTCAGGGGCCTTTCAGCTCTTAACGGCAAAGCCCTAAGCAGCCTGGTCTGAGCTCTGAGCTGACCATGCTTTGACCAGGAGGTTGGGCTAGAGACCTCCAGAGGTAACTTCCAAACCAAATTATTCTGTGATTGCACAATTTTTAGTGAGCACTGAATCAGATTCTCTGTCAAGGACTTGCACTGACTGTGTGCTCTTGTCCTTCCTAGAGCTCCCATGTTCTAGCATGTGACTCCAGGAAAGAAATCCTGGTGTACTTCCCAGGTTACCTTGGACTTACAGTGCAGATGTTGTTTCTGTGAACTATGTCTCATTCAGCTTCTTTCACTACACATGCACTGAACGCGTGAGCAGGTCACAAACAGTAGGTCCAAAACACCTAAAAACACTGTCCTGGACAGAGTCAATAGAGAATTTAATCTGCCACTTACACCTGCACCCCTTCCATCACTCTACAGGGTATTCAGCGAAGTAGCTCTAAATCCTTCTCAAGAGAGCTGTTCCATGTTATTATTAAGGTGAAATATAATAAAGTGCTTAAATAGTCACTGTGGTGAAAAGCAAGAGAGATCTATGGAGAGAAAAAAAGAAAAAAAAAAAAAGATTTTTAGCCACATATCTGGGAGCCATGCTCACTTTCACGAGAGCTATTAGCCAAATGAAGCAGGCACGCTCTTGGGATGTGGAGGTTCACATCAGATGTGGAAGGAAACTTTTGCCTACTGCGTTCCGGGCACAATGATATTATTAGGAAAGAGCCTTTTACCCCTTTAAAAGCCTAGTTTGCGCTGCCTGTCCCTGTGCTAAGGTCACATAATGAGCTGGGGTCACCATTCAAATAACAGTCATGTTTATACACAATGTGCCACACACCAGTTGCTAGGTAAAAAGCACTGCCTTCTCTGAAAACCTTGCAAATCCCAGTTCTTTATTTCCTTTACTTTTCCTCCATGCTTCAAAATGAACATTTTTGTTTTGGATGAAATGGAATGTATGTTTGCATTTTGCACTAAATAAATGTTTTCAGATTTCCATTTTGGCAAGAAAAACAAAAAATGAAGTTCCATTTGGTTTGACTCTAACTTATTTTTTCTCCTTCTTTTTTAAGTTCAGCACTCTAGCTGAAAAAAAAAAAAAAAAAAAAAAAAAAAAAAAACAATTATTCTCACAGCCTTAGTCACACGTTTTCCAGGCAGTGCCTGAAATGTTTCCTTTCAGCTCTTTGCAAGCAGTTTATAGGTTGTCAATTCGCTGCTGCCTCAAGAACAAGAGACGGCAATTCTTCCAAGTGAACAGCTTCCATGACTTTCCTGACTGATGCAAATGTGTTATGCTGCTGACAAAAACTAACCATGAAAGTTGACTTGGTTATTGCTGTTTGCAGTAACTGGTATTTTCCCTGAAAATTCTCCTCCCACCCATCAAATGGAGCACACTATTTTATCAAGTCAGTTTGTAATAATCATTTTGTACCTCTTATCTTTTATTTAGACAAATAAGAACTAATAAATTTTCAAGAAGTATAATTTGTCACTTTAATGGCTAGAAACAATTCCCTGAGGAGAGACCAGGCACTGAATGCATATGGAGACCAGAATATTACCAATTTTATTACCATGAATATTCTCAATACCTATAGCACACAATCACTGATGTGGCTCCTGCCCTGAAGAACTTGCAATATAACATAATACATGACAAAATATATGAAAAGATGCAGCAGATGACAGAGGCCAAAATCTCAAACCATACAAACTGCAGTCAAAATCCTGCCGAGGTAGGCAGAGCATCCAAAAGGTAGGCAAGCATCCAAGTTTATGGACCCAAGTGCTGAACCAGCTCCTTAAAATATATGAAAATATGCACACACATTAATAAGAAGCTAATGATAGCAATTTTGTCACTGTAGGTTAGCTGCTAGAGGTGGTGCTTACAGGCTTCAGGAGGAAGCTAATCTGGTATGTGCTAACTCTGACACTGTCTTTAAAAATGGTTTTCAACCTCACCAAAATTACTACAAGAAAAAAAAAGTAAATTACTTATTGTAATTACTAATCCACATAGATTAACAGCCATAAATCAATTTCAGACAGATGACTGGATTTTCATTACACAGGCACACACACACACAGAATAGACAGCAGGATATTGGGGCTCAGTTAAATATTGTTAAAAGATCAAAATAAAATTAATTTATTTTATTTTTTTTATTTCACATTTGTATTTTTAATTGACTGGAAAATGGAAAGAAGACATTGAAATACGATGTTAATATCTGTACTATCTCCACTGGCTACTCAAAGATTTGCTTCTGATTTTAAAGTTTCTCAGCTCAAGAAGATGTAGATTTTCTTGGCAACAGCTGCTGTGTAAAATATTCTGAGATAGAATTTTTTATCATAATTAATAATAGATGAAAATTTCTGCGTTTTTGATGTTCTAAACTCTATGCTGTTTGATTTACGATGTCTTTATAGTTGTTTTTCTAGTAATTCTATTCCTCTTTCTGTTGGTATAAGGCTGGTCGTCTCTTTTATTTCCCTAGTGGAGTTGGTACAGTACTCTTTTCTTCCTTTCTCGCCTTCTTTTTCTGTAAATATGTTTCATAAAGTTCCACTTTCTTCCTTAATGAGACTGATCCCTATGCTCTGTAAGTTTGCTGCTGCAGATTTTTTTTTCTTTTCTTCCCCCCCCCCCCCCCCCTTTTTTTTTTTAACTCTGCACAGGGTAGTAATAAAACCTCGGTGCAGGCTATTGCAGCTACGAGCATGTTCTGTGTGTGCTTTTGTAGAGCTGGCTATATTCTCTATAATGAATGTTTTAAACTGAATGGTGACTGAAGAGGCATAGTCTTGTTTGGGGGTTGAGTTTTTTGTCTAGTATTGTGATTTTTTTCATTTGGTGTTGGGGTTTTAGAGAAGTGTGCCTTGCAAAACTTACTGGATAATGCCCTGTAATTGCTGGTTTATGAGAAGTTTGATACAGGTGCATAATAGGCTGTTATTATTGCGTCAGCACTCCCGCTCTTGTGATAATAGAGGGCCGTATGTCATAGCTGGGACATTTGTGACAGCTGTAGTTAAACCTGCCAGAGAGTTTTCTAAGAAACCCCTTGTTTTCTGCCATTCGAAACTTTTTTCAACATTTCACCTGCAAAGTGCAAATTTTCCAGGAAATATTTATACCACAAAAGGAAAGTTTTTGGATAAGTTCGGCCAGATATAAATACTAATTCCATCATTTGTAAATACAGCAGAGTCCAGAGAAAAGGACTCTTGCATGGTGGGATCCCACCTGACAAGCAGAGGTTCCTTCCCGCTTCTTGGCTTGACCACATGAGAGTAAAACAAAACAAAAATCTACCATGAAATCATTAAGAGACTTTTTCAAATCTTCCATTCATCAGGCTGAAATGAGAGTCAGGAACATCCTCCATGGAAGAAATCAGCTCCAGCAGAAACTTAAGATACTCACTGAGGTTGTGAGGTACTGACTTACTACAAACAATATGGAACAAAAACTAGCACCAAAACGAGGTGCAGGTGAGCTGTTTCTCAGCTCACTTGTGACAGGCTGGGCAGGATGGGTTCCCACAAGGCTCCTTGTCAGCCCAGAGAGACCACGCAATGCCCACAAGCCAGCTCTATCCTCCCTTCATTCTCCCTCCACCCTCTGTCTGTCTTCCCTACACCCTCTGCCAACCAACAGGCTGTGCTCAGGACAAGCTGTCTTTATGCACTACTGGCATAGCCAGTAGTGTGTTTGCTTGGGGGAACAGTAGGGAGGCAAATATCGGGTGGCTTTACACAGTGCTTAGGGTATAATAAAGTACAAGTTAATGGCCTGAATTAGTTCCCCCCTAGAGGGGGAAATTGCTCCTAGGAGAAGAGCCAGCACAAGGTCTAATGCACCATTTAGGTCTGATTTCAGTCCAGGTTTGTGGTCTCCAAGGGTGAGCAAGGCTCTTGCTGGTCTGGGTGCATTTCACAGCCCAAACCAGGGCCAGGAGAGCCAGTAGTGGGGTTCAGGGGTGCAGGTTTGTGCTCAGAGGCTGCCTGCAGTCGACACAGACAGGAACAGTTGGGGGGGGGGAGGGGGGGGAGGAGGGGGTTAACACCGCTGCTCAGGTTGGCAGATTTCACTCATGCTTTGCAACTTCATGGGGCCTCCCGCCTGCCTCCTTAGGTGCATTTGATCCCTGTCTGAGTTTTCTGTGCTGCTCTGAGCAGCAAAGGCAAGTTTGCTTATCCCTGGTGTCAGGGCCGCAGGGGAGGGCTGTGCATGACTTCTGCTGGCACACAGGGTAGGAAGGAAACAGCCATCCTTCGTTTGCTGAGCGGGATCCTGGCATGTGATAGTTCTTTTCTCTGGAGTCACTTGTATTTATGATGGAATTTGTATTTATAAACAAACAAACAAAGCAAATCAGCTCCAAACAAAAATAATACATACCCTCTCTGGCTCTTTGTCAGTGTTATTACAACATGAGAGCCAGTAGAATTTCACCAGAGAAGCCACTGCTTTCAAGTAAAAAACAGCAGTAAGAAATCCCGTCTGTTCTCCTACACTGCCTGCTCCCCTGCTTCAGTGCCATGCAAGTTTAAAAGGCCACTTCCATTCTTGCCTTGCAATACCGTTTAAGTAGCATTTGTGCAGCATGACTGTCAACTACCTCCTAAACATCTATAGCAACACAGTTGTTTGGGTAGCTGGTTCTCAATGTATATCGTTGTAGAAGTATAAGCTTGCCACTTACATTACTCAGTTTCCGTGGGACGTGGTTTGTTGTTGTTTTGTTGTTGTTGTTTTGTTTTTGTTGTTGTTTTTTTTTTTGTTGTTTTGTTTTGTTTGATGTTGTTGTTTTTCAGTAAAATCTATACATGTATATTTGCCTATATTGCAACATGCCATATGGGTGTACTCATGGTAGTCTGCATTTTTATTTGTAACACTGCACTTTCCGTAAAAGATTTTGGCAAAGGCAATGGAGAATCATAGCTTAAATTTAATAATATTAATTTACCATCCTTTTTCCCTTTCTTTTTTTCTTCTGGAGTTTTAACTTAACAAACAGCCTCTAGTGTACAGACACTAATTTCTTCCATGATAACCCCAGGAGATAACATTCTGGCATTCCTTAGTACATTGGGCCTTGTAAAAACTATGCCTGGGTGGTCCATGATTATCTTTCTAGAACCAGGCTACTCGCAGTCAGATAATTTTTTCTTTAAAAAAAAAAAAAAAAAAAGCTTACTGAGACATATGTGTCTTTCAAATCAATGAACTTCTAACTACTTTCTAACTACTGGCTGGGAAATATGAGTTAGGCGTACTGCACAGCATTGTACTTTCACTACTAAAATATTGTCACTATTGTCTTAGAAGCACAAATTTAAATGTGTTACTGCATTAGTACCTTGTACATCATCCTGAGAGATCCCTTCCCAGTACTCAGAGGCCTGACCAGCCACAGAAACATCCCCAGGTCTGACCAAGCATTTCCTGAGTTGGTTCTTTCACATAATTAGCATTTTGCAACAAGATCTGTGCTGAAGAAGAAGATGGGCAGAAAAATGAGGAAACCTATCAAGGGCATGTGTGGTAGTTTGAAACATCAGTGATTATGCAGTAGCATATGCTAGTTAATAGTGGAGTTAGCTGTATTACAGCACTATGGTCTGCAGCTTTGCACACGGAAATAAATGGGACTGACACTGGTATGTGACCACACCTTCATAGTGAGGACCACACAAAACCCATCTAATAGAGGCAATTAAATACTCCAGACAAGGATTTGGCCTAACTCTTTGTGGCAGGGAAAATACACACATGCATCATATAAAATTACTTTGTTCAAATGCAGTGAGAGAAAATTAATTTTACATCTGACCGCAGCCTCTGGTATTACAATAGCCTAATATCTCTAACAGCAGTATGTTTGGCAAAGCCTGATTCAAGTAGCCTAGAAAAGAAGCTTTAAAAATAGGTACTAAACCTTCTCCATTCACACAGACCACATTCATTAACACCAGAATCTTTCCCTGCTCTTTCTTTTCTAGCTCAGCAAAGGTCTGAGGACCAAACTGAGACTTACCCTTCCTTCTGCAGCTATGCTCAGTCTGCAGAACAAACAGCACCAAGCAATGAAAATGGTTCTACCTACCAAGGTTGGAAAAGCCACAGATAAAGGAGACAATGGTTGCGAACAAACTCAAAGATGCCCCTTAATTACATGGTGCAAAAACAACAGCAGCAACAATAACAACAACAATGAACTATCTCATTAAAAAAAAAATAAAAAATAAAAGAATAAGCAGCAATAATACATACCCTTATAACAAAAAATAGCAAAAAAATATAAATGTATGAAGTCATTCACTATTGCAGTCAATCGCAAATTGTAGACACCTTGTGAAAGAAAATAATCTTTCCTTAATAGAGCCAACAATGCAACACAATAAACAATGAATCTTAAGGTCAGAATAGGTGGTGTACAAGCAGCATACAGACCCACAGTTGCCCCAATGGTATTTTAAAACTAAAAGGTGTGTTTAATACAGGTAAGTGCTTGTGGCCTTACAAAGGCTGAGAAGTGGCTCACCAGTCCAAAAAAACTTTAAAGCCACTAGCTTAGGAAAAGAGCAAGGAAAAATACCTTACAGATGAAAATACAGGAACATATGGAGAATAATATTTCCTGGTCAGGTTGGTCAGATGTCCAAGCACCCCATGATTTTTAATAACCATAAAAATAAGAAGTTTATTTTCTGTTTTATTTGGAAATGTACCTTCTTGGCTGTTGCAGATCCAATGGTATAATTTGTTCAGCCAAACATTTGCTTATTACTGATTCAGAAGGCAGGTCAAGGATTCACCTGGCAATTCTCTATGTCCATTATCCAACTTCAAGCTTCACTCAAAATCTCCATTTATGAGCTTAGATGAGATAACAACCTACAACAGTATGATAGGTGCCAGAAGAAGTCCAGAGGTGCTCACTTAGTCATAAATGTTTTGGACATAATTTTTAATCAGAGTTAATAATATTCAGACCATAATTCTAACAGTCCAACATTTTATGGATAAGAATTGCAGAATTTATCAATAGATGTGTTGTTCTATTACTCCAACTGGGACCATTTTTTCTATAAAATATATTTTTTTTATATCTCCATTAACGTAAGATTGGAAGGGACCTCTTGAGTCATTAAGGCTAGACAACTATCCAACTATCATAAGCAATCACATCACATAATATCTTATACAGAGATTGACTGAACTGTTTTGCGAGCAGTTCCATTTTTATTCACACTACATCTCTCAGAGATGATGTTCAGAACCTCAGTAGTTTAATGTTTGAGGACCTTCTTTGGCCTTCTGACTTTCTGCAGTTTTTTTGACCAGTTAAATACAGTTAATCTTTTATTTTGGTATCTAGTTTAACAAGCTCTTCATTCCCCTGGCATATCCCCTCATGATGAGTTTACAGATTTACAGATAATACTTTGCTAGGTTTAAAAAAAAAAAAAAAAAAAAGTTGTTTTTAGTATCCTCTTAAAACATAGGTTCTCTGCTCCCCTACTGCAGGCCCTTTGAATCTTCCTCTGCTCTGAGTTCTCCCTTTTTAAATGTGGTTGACCTCAGATGTACAGAGTATTTCAGGTGAGGTCTAAGAGACTGCAATCACATTAATACTTCCTTATTACCTCTAGGGTACTTGTCAAGAGCCCTCTTTATTATTCTCCTTGCTGAACATATTGCATTGGGAAGCCCATCACCCTGTTCAGCCTCTTGTGGTTGCTTTGCTGGAGTCTAATGGCATAAGTAAATACCTTTTCCAAGCCACAGTCTTCATGGAGCTTAGGGAACTATGGGAAGACTTGACTGACCTCCGATCATCTTTGCACTCTTCTATCAAATCATAGCAACCCGCTACAAAGTTGTCCTGAGAAAAAGCATTAAGAAAGCTCCCTGTACCTTTGTATTGTATTCTCAATAGTTTAAAAACAAGCTGTACAGTAACAGATAGGCAGGGTTTCATGATGACTCCCTTGGTTCAATATCTTGAAGCTGTAAGTACAGAAATGGTAGAAAAAGTGCACAACAAAATATGCAGTCCAAATAACATCTACAAAGCTCTCCATCCCCCTTCCTTTTAAATGCCAGTGAAGAGGAGAACATAGCAGGGAGGAGTATATTCATTCAATCAGTTCAATCAGTCTTGTGTTACTTCTGTGGTGCCCTTCATGCAGAATGATCACAAAGAACTTCACTTAAACTAAACTCAAACACTTACCAAACTACAACAGAAGGAAAGCAGAATAAAACAAATTAGTCTAGTCAAGGCTAAGGCTTAAAAATGCCAAGGGCCCTATTAACTATAAAAAGCTCACAGTGTCTCTGTGTGTATGCACTTGCAAGCATGAGAGAGAAACAATATATGTACATGAAAAAAAAAAAAAATTAGCAATCCAGGCTGCTTCAGAGAGATTGTGCACTTCATCACTTCATTCCTGATTCACAAAGAAAACTTGCATTAAAAGCTACCCATATTCAAGAATTCGAGACCTTTTTAGGATACCATCCAGATTAACATAGGTAACACGGCTGGCTGGGAGCAGCTAAAATCTCTCTCTACAATTGAATTATGATACAGCGTGGGGACATGTGTTTCCACATGGATTTAACATGGAGCCTTATCCATTGGGGTAGAAAGGCACGGCACAGCTTTCCTTGTGCTCATAAATACTGGAAACATGCAAAGTGCAAATTAGCTGGAATTGGCAGGACCAATATCTGTTACAACATCAGATTAAAAGCCTGCAACTACTGGCAATTTTATGTAGCACGCTGCGTTAACATTTTGTTAATGTTTTGCTAGGGAAGTAGGGAAAATAATTGTAAAACTTCCCTGTATAAATGTACACTTCTATCTTAACAGAAAGCTGGGGGAGAAAAGCAAGGAAAGAATCAACACAATTATGGACAAGAAGCCTGCTAAAAAAAAAAAAAAAAAAAAAAAAACAGAAAAGGCACTATCACACACAACCATTTCCCTCCTCATCTACCCCAGCCATTGTGAGCTGTTTTCCCAGGGCTGGAGACCAACAGAAAAAGAGGTTAAAAAGGCTTTCATGGGAGAAGAGAGGTGAACAGGGAAGGGTGAACTCTAGGGAGGATGGTTCATTGCTGCAAGGAGACATCTTGTGAACCACCACTGTTCTCAGTGAAGAGCGGTTTGCTTAGAGGGATGGTTTGGCCCATGCCTTCTGGAAGAGGGGACTTTGGGACACAGTGGCTGTGTCAAGGCCAGGAGGTACATCTCAGGGACTGCAGGGGTCTGGAGGGAGGGGAAAATACGGAATGGTGGCCGTGCTATGATATTTAAGATAGTTGGACTTGGTAAGTCAAAGCCCAACAAGTCACAGAACAATAACTTTGTGGAGCCGCAGGAAACATTTGTTAGTAAAACAGATCACCAAAAAGGCTTGTACATAAATGGCACATTTCCCACTCACACGTAAAGATTCCACCCAAAAATGGAGGGACACAATAAAGAATGACAAAACAAAACAGAAGCTTCCATCAGCAGGATGATTTTGATTTTACCTAACATAAGTCAGGTGCAACTTTAACAAAAGCCAAGAAGGCTTCTGAGTCATGGTAGTCTCGGAGCAGGTCAGTACAGACACACAACCTCCGTAATTGTTGCTCTTACTGTGAACCAACTGCCCAGCTCTGTCTGCCTGTGTGGACACAGCTCCTGTGCAGCATCGAGAACAAAGCTGATTAA